>NW_026732475.1:0-2500 GCF_028476545.2 Physella acuta | reverse complement strand
AATTGTTTCGCTTATGGATAAATGCATACATGGATATATACATATGTGTTTATATATATATATATAAATATATATATAAAGAAATAGAGATACATATATTTTTGCGTGTTTTCATATAAATATATATATATATATATATATATATATATATATATATATATATATATATATATATATATATATATATATATATATATATATATATATATCTTACGGGGGCGACGGGGGGGGGGGGTGACACCATCAGGTGCCGCACCGGGTGACACTTGACCTCGCTACGCCACTGGATAGATTGTGTGTTTGTTGTGGTGGTTGTGAGTCAATAAAAAAACTTGTTCACATGCTGCGCCGGGGGGGGGGGGGCGATAAAGAAACTGTAAAATAATTCTGGGAGACCAACCCCCTTACCCCACCTCTACACATCTTCACATCCAACCACCACACACTATAATCCATTGTGTTTTAATGACTAGTTGTTTGATGTGTTAGGCCACCCCCATCTACACCCCCCCCCCCATACATACACATACATACACACACTAATCCACTAGGTCTTCATGTCATGTTGTTTCTTGTTGGGGGTCGACCCACCCTCACACATACCCCTCCCCCACAACATCACTCCTTCGCGAAATCGCCCGCTGTTTAAAGAAATGTCAATATTTTAACGTTAACGACGTTAGTCAGCTAATGTACGATTTAAATAAAACTTTAAGTGTGTTGTAGTTTTCTTCCAACTTCAATGGTAATTAGTTGGCTGTCCGATGTAAATTAATCAACCGATCATTCAACTGAGCGTTAAATTTAGTAAGATGTTTTATACTAGAGTGGAATAGCGTGGTCGAGTTGCAGCTTTGATGTAGAACCGGTGGAGTTCAAATCTCTACTTGTATTTCATCCCGAGTTGGGGTTAAGGCCAGACACCATAAATAATTATAATATTTTTGTTTAACATGTTTTTGGTTAATATATTCATATGTAAATAGATGTTAACGTTTAGACAAAAATAGCTTACAGCCGTAGTTTTTATGTTATTCAAAATGTAAATAACAAATCAAGTCGTAGAAACCATTTCTAACATGAAGTTGGAAAGATTTTGTTCTGTTTAAACATGGCATCCCAATCGTGTTGTGAGAATATAACAGTTCAACATTATGGTCAGGAGTGGATAAGTATGGTCAGGAGTGGATAAGTATGGTCAACAGTGGATAAGTATGGTCAGCAGTGGATTAGTATGGTCTACAAGTTAGCCATGCCGTCCCATTTTATCAATGATAGAAAGGAAACAAAACAAATACCAACAGTTTGACATTTATATTCGTTCAGAAATTGATTAAAAGAAATAAGAACTCCTTTCCAAAGTAAACGCGGAGCTTGTGATTCTTCCTCAATTGTTAGGATTGTCTACTCCAAGAAGTGAAGCTGTGGTGTTGGAGGTGTTGGTGGCGTTGGAGGTGTTGGTGGCGTTGGAGGTGTTGGTGGCGTTGGAGGTGTTGGTGGCGTTGGAGGTGTTGGTGGCGTTGGAGGTGTTGGTGGCGTTGGAGGTGTTGGAGGTGTTGGAGGTGTTGGTGGCGTTGGAGGTGTTGGTGGCGTTGGAGGTGTTGGTGGCGTTGGAGGTGTTGGTGGCGTTGGAGGTGTTGGTGGCGTTGGAGGTGTTGGTGGCGTTGGAGGTGTTGGTGGCGTTGGAGGTGTTGGTGGCGTTGGAGGTGTTGGTGGCGTTGAAGGTGTTGGTGGCGTTGGAGGTGTTGGAGGTGTTGGAGGTGTTGGTGGCGTTGGAGGTGTTGGTGGCGTTGGAGGTGTTGGTGGCGTTGGAGGTGTTGGTGGCGTTGGAAGCATTGATGGCGTCGGAGGTGTTGGAGGAGTTGGTGGTCTTTGAAGCAATGATGGCGTTGGAGGTGTTGGTGGCGTTGGGGGTGTTGGTGGCGTTGATGGCGTTGGAGGTGTTGGTGGCGTTGGTGGTGTTGGAAGCATTGATGGCCCTGGAGATGTTGCTGAATAGATTTCTGAGACTGCTGTAGATGTTGCTGCTGGCGTATTTGTGTTGGATGTTTTTAAATATTTCTCTGAAAAGATATTTTAATAACCATTTACATTATATATATATATATATATATATATATATATATATATATATATATATATATATATATATATATATAATAACCCAACACTTATATCTGTATTATCATTAAAATCGCATTGTGAAATATAGGGCCTACTTTAGATAAATATCACAATTGTAGAAATAAAATTACCAAAAATCAGCAGCACAATTCTTGCCAAGAAATACATGAAGAAGTTAGTCATTTTCAATTGGTTGTGTTCCCTAGGTTAAATATAGGGTTCCTTAAAGAACAAAAAAAACTTTAGTACACAATAGAAGGAAAAAAATGTACTAAAATCTACAACACTCGATAAATTACAACACTCACTTCTAATTCTGTGGCTTCTCCTGAATCTGTACAATTTCAGTTATGTCTGTTCTATTGTAGTTATAGAT
>NW_026732474.1:177500-192500 GCF_028476545.2 Physella acuta | reverse complement strand
ACGTGTTTTAAACATCAGTGTGACTGATGCAATATGTTAGCATTACTAATGGTCTATTATTAGATGCTCGATCTCAATTTCTCTTTGGATCATCTAAAAATAGATGCTAATTGCATCATTCGCAGTGACGACACTATTTGGATTTTTTACAGACAAAAAGAAACATCCCAATTAATAATCTAACCTTGGTTAATTTTTCTGATTATTAAAATAAAACGTATTATATGGCCCTCAGCGGCCCATGTGAGCCTTCGGGGGTTGAAACTGAAATTTTTGTTCGCAGCCAAATCGCACCTATCGGGGCGCCAGCAGACACGCCTGATTCAATTCAGTGAGCGACCATATATATTATATATATTTCTAATACTAGTAATTGTGTCTGAAAATTATTTGCATTTAGTCATTTAGCACTCATTATGTCCCTTGATTAGGATAACACAGTTACTTCCCTTTAAAAGGTCATTACGGGGGGGGGGGGGGGGAGAATTTACTTTCTATTACTTTGTTTTGGTGTTAGGGAAAAAAATAATTACATAATTAGCGGGGATTGATTAAGTGCAATGTTGTTGGTTATTTAATACTGCCTTTTATTTATTCATTACACTGAACGTACTGTTTTCTTATTATTATTTTTAATCAAAGAAGTAACAAAAGGCATCTTTATTCGGGAATGGGAATTCCCGCACGTTATTATTTTTGTCTTTTTTTTTTTCGTTTTCATTTTAGTCTGTCCTTTTTTGCGCACGAAGGGGAATTTGTTTTTGTTGGTTGCACCAGAAAGCTCTTTTATAGACACCTACACCAAACTACAAGAAGATATACTATTTTATAGAATACTAGCCGTCCCAGATTCGTGTTGTGTTTGTATTGTGTTTGTGTTGTATTTGTATTTGTGTTTTCTTTTGTTCTGTTCTTAAGTTAGTACATTAAAAAATGATTCATCGTGGCGGAGCATGGGTATACTGCTAGTATATAAATATGAATATATATATATATATATATATATATATATATATATATATATATATATATATATATATGAATGTATAAATGAGTTAATCAGTACTTACGGTCACAAAAATCAATATAGCCCTCATATTTGGTACAAAAATTTCTTCGATCATCATTGCGATTATACTCTGGGTCAATCATAACTTGCGTTGTAGGAACTAAAATTCATATTCATTACCATTAAAATTAACATCGAAAACAAAATTCTCCAATATTCAATGATTTCATGTGAATGTTTACATAAACAGACACACAAGTACCCTTGATTTGAATGCTTCCATGAACAACTAACTTATTGATATGATGTGAATGCTTACATTCAGATACTAAACCAAGTACTTATTGATTAGAATGCTTACATGAACAACCAGCTCATTTATTTTATTTGAATGCTTACATTAACCAGACACTAAACCAAGTACTCAATGATTTTATGTGAATTCTTACATGAACAACCAGATATTAAACCAAGTACTTCTAGTACAAGCATTTTGTAAAGAATTATTGTATCCATAAATAAATGATTTAAAACAGTTACCTTTCTTAGGAATACAAAACATGGATGAAAGTGGTTTGGGCCATCCACCATCAAAGGCTGCAAAACTGAGCTTTTTAAAAAAGTAAAAAAATTAAATACCTTAAGCAATAAGATTATTAATGGTATTTAATAAATATAAATATAAGACTATAAGACGTTTTAAGGAAATAATTCTGGGGAAAAATAGTTTGGCTTATGTTGTCAATATGATATATGTAATTATTATTAAAACTTTTGATAGTGTGTCATCTGCTATGAACTAAAAGGCAAACTGGATGGAGAAGCAAGACTAGAACAGCTTGCTTGTCTTGATCTGGTTTTGTAAAAATATTCAGTTGAAGATCCTTAAATTCGTGTTGACATAAAATGCAGTAATATAGAGAATTTACATCTAGTTAGTCTAGATTCTAGATTCTCTAGTTCAGTACAAAAACTTTCAGAATGAGGTGCACAAAAAAGATATATAAAAGATCGAATACCACTTTATGAGGTCAAATAAATAAACAGGTTATACACTTTGTCCCAAACCTTTTAATACCCAAAGACTTATAAAAAAGTGGCTTTACAAATAGTGCAAACAAAACGCAAAATTTAGAATGTATCAAATGTAGTGACTTAAATTACCTGTTCCAATTTAGTAAACCCCTCAATGCCTTTCTGTCCAACAAAATACCAAACATCTCTGAAACGTAAGTTTTGTATGTGGCCACTCCCAATTTTATTGAGAAGGTCACGTGCACTCTGACCTAATCTAATCATAAAGAAAAAAGTTAACAGATTGTTTTAAAATATATATTACTTATATGATTTTAAATATTCATTACATAAAACATGTTGTTTGATATTGTAATACAGTGGTACAACAAAGAACAAATGCAATCAATTTTTACAGCCCATGCATTCTTATCTATGAGGTGTTCATCTAACAAAATGAAATTTCTCAGATAAATATGGGAAATAATTTAACTTGTTCCATCATGGAGTAAAAATTAAGAAATATCAATTAAAAGCATTACTAATTAAACCAATACCTAAAATGACCTCACACCTCAGTTTACCACCTCTCTCAAAATTAAAAAAAAAACATTTCTTTGATAAATTTCTATTGTAATTTACAAAATAAAATCCTTTATAAATGTGAGAAAATGAGAAAAAAATGTAATTGCAAAAGTGTGTAGACATGCTTTCTAAAAACACCTCCCCCCCCCCCCCCCCGTCTCCTACTTTAATATGACGTCATTTATAGAACAACCTTAATACATTTAAGTAAACAGAATTAAGATTTAAAAAATTGATATCTATTATCAAAATACATCTTACAAGTACATTTTTTCCACATGAGAAAATATTATTTATATTTTGCATGAACTTTGTGGATGAGAGTAAACAAGAAGGGGGGGGGAACTGATTTTTAACATTTTTGTAAACTTCATAAATGGAGGATGCCCTATTTGCTTGAGAATAGATTTTATTTAAGGAAACAAGTAGTAGTAATTATCCTATACACCCTAGGTTTCCAAACTTTTTCAAAAGGTGACCCCTTTTTATAATAGCTGTGTGTGTTTTATAAGAGCTGAATTGTAATAAATAATATACAAAAAAGAAAAGTAAATAAAATCAATTAAAAGAATTGCTCTCGCTTTTGTTGTTTACATAAAATTACAACACACTAACAAAAAATCTTTACTAGATTACACTTACTTGAATAGTTATTTTTGAATATATGAAATTATTCAAATTTCTAGATATCATTAAAATCTTTAAAAAATAAAACTAAACTTAATATTTTTGTTTGGATTAGTCTAAGTTGGCGTCCCCCCCAGAAAAAACTTCGTGAGCCCCTAGGGCAGGGGTCTGCAACCTGCCGCTCCATGCACACATATTAATAATTATTTTGTTTTATTTTAAAAACTCATAAACATATTGTTCTGTAACACTCGGTAATGAATGATATAATAATAAACATAAGCAATACACACTCGCTATTCTATTAGAATATTTAACTACTTCCTATTTCAACGTACTTCCTATTAACTTGTTTATCCCAAATTGAAACATTCAACTTCAAGGTGGATATCACAAAGAAAATAAACGAGCTAAATGTAAAACTGCAAAGAAAGGAAAACCCAGCATATACTTTGCTTGAAGAAGTGGCTTGTTTCGAAAAAAATTACTTCATTTTGTTGAAGACACGGAGAGCGTTAAATTACTTATTTAAAAAAATCTGGGAAAAAATATCGTGATAAAACTAACGCTACTATTAACATGAATTACTTCAGCTTTACTATAAACAAAATGAAGGATGAGTTCACAGAGAGATTTGAGCAATTCAAAAGAAATGCAAGTACTCTGACGTTCATAGTAGATTCTCTCAACACAAAATCAATGATATAAACTTTGAACTATTTGAAATTAATGCTGGTTCTCTTCAAATGAAATTGCTAGATTTGAAAACCAAAAATTTGTGGAGTGGTAAGTTCACAGATATCAAGAGCTGCACAAGTGGTCTGCTCTAAAAGAAATACCGCGAGTTGAGGCACTATTGTTTGACGCATGGAATAGTCTCCCAGGATGCTACAATGAGGTGAAGAAGTTGGCAATTGGAGTGCTGACGATCTTCGGGTTAACATATTCAAGCAAGTGTTTTCTTTCATGAATATAATACAAAGTATAGGAAGCCAACTAACTAAAAAATCTAGAGGCGTGTTTGTATTTTTTGGCTCTTTCGTCTTAAAAGATTGCCGACCCCCTGCCCTAGGGCGATCCACAGTTTGGGAACCATTGCTATACACAGTACAAGAAATAAAATAATTTATTTACTTGTTAGATGCATCATCTGCAATGACAGCTATGACTATTTCATTCATGTGAAGTGTCTCAAGTAATAGCTCCAAATCTGTGCTGTCTGGTACAGTTAAAAAATCATTTAGAAAGAAACAATACCTTATTAGATTTTTAACAGTAATCAAATAATATTTTTTAATATATATTTGTAAAATAAAAGGTATTTCATTATAAATTAAGATTTAACAGCCAATGTCAAATCTTTATCTGAGGATAAATTGCTAAGTCATCTGCATTAATTTTCTGTTTAAAACTGATTACCCACTTTAGCATATAGAACTTATAGCAACATATAAATTCACAAAACAAAACAAAAATAGTTAATATATTTTAGCAAAAATGTAAAACATTTCATGATTTTATTTACTATATTATCCAAGTTTTTGTTAAAATTAATTAAGAAAATTATTTTCTTCAATAAAAACCATTCAAAACAATGAAATTAAATTTCTGGAAAAAAAAATAACAACCAGTTTTAACAAAAAAAAAAAAAAAAAATATGAAGTTTTGCCAAAGTTTGCTTTTGCTGTAGATGTAAAAATCACAAAATATTTAAATAAAAAACCATTTCAATACTATATACCTTGTCATTTTAAGCTGCTGAAAAATGAATTGTAAATAAAATTTTAAAATAGTCAAATTATTTATTAGTACTATTATTTTTTATTTAGTACTTATTTTACTTTCTCATATACAGAGTATAGAGAAAGTATTGTAATCGTGCACAAAAATCACATGAAATTTTGACAGTTTCCACCGTTTTACTTCTCGGTACTTCATCATAAATGGAGTATAGGGGACTTATTTTAATCGGGCAAATATTCTAAATCCAGATTTATTAAAATTTTGGCGTGGTACGCGTAATCGAGTCATGCAAGTAAAAGAAATAATTCTCTCGCTTCTATCAAATTTTGAGTTATTTCCGTTGACCGGAAGTATTTATTTACGCTATTTCCGATTTCTCAAAAAACGCATGTGAATTTATAAAGTACTAATAATATCCCGCACTATTATGCACATTTTGTTTGGCGTTCCTTTGGTGTGCAATTCTTTTTTCTAGAGATTCCATTCTATTTTAAAAAGTTTGAGTAATTAAAAATTGTTTAAAATATTGTCTATATCCCGAGTTGCCATCCCCCGTAGTGTTATATAAGAATATTTGAGAAAGTTTAGGGGAGACTACTCCCGGTTTATTTATTTTAGTACTTTTTATTACTTTATATTAGATTTGTCTAGAGGAAGAGTATCCATGACTAATGATCTCAGACAAAATATCCCAGACAAAATATCTCACGGACAAATGATTTTTCTTAAAATTTTTTGTAAACATACATATGGGATTATCCATTTCTGATGTCCACAAAAATTTCAGATTTCCATTACCAACCCAAAACGCAAGCAAATTATTACAAACTTCATGGGGTTATGCCAACAGTATAATTGTCTGTTCTCTGTGAATGTATTTCAATGATTAATATTAGCATTTAAGCAAACAAGATTTATAAGTCCCAAGACCTCCTCTAGTTCATGACTTCTATTTCTGTTTACTTAATTGCTCCAAAGAGGTGCTATTTTTATTTGTTCATACATAAATGACGTCACGCTCCACTGGAAACAGAATTTAAGCCATTGCTTGACATACTTAATTTTTTAAAATTTTAATAATAATCAATCTTGACCTACTCAATATTGCCCATGCTCATTAAATATATGGGGTATTTTTAATGTTTTTTCTTTTTAAATACAGTTTTGAGAGGTGTGGTAGGCTGAGGTGTGACATCATTTTAGGTGTTAAGTCTGGTTTTCAGTGAAGATTAGTGATGTTAGGGAGGGAGGGAGGGGAGGTAAAAATTGTTATAAATCATGAAGTCAATTATAATATAGACCCCTCCCACCCCACAAAACTTGATTTTTTTTCTGACCCTATCCACTTTTGTGTGGAAATCATAAATGGTTGATCCCTATGTGTGTTAACATTAAAATTTGGATATGGCTATAAATGGTTGGAGCAATGCCTAGCCAGTGACAGGCTAGTAAAAGTATTAAGTAACAACCTTTCTTATCATTTTTTTTAAAACTTGTGTCAACAAAAAGAATTTAGAGATCATGTTCACAGACACACATACACACACATGGACAAGATTGCAAAACTATCTTTTCCAACTCAGGGAGGTGTAAAACGTCGAGATTTGTAAAAATCTTCTTTTGCACGATTACAATACTTCCTCTGTACTTCGCATATGAGAAAGTAAAAAGTAATATAATAAATGGGCAAATATTGGATGATGGGTTATGATTAAGTGAAGCTAATAAACACTGCTGACAAAAGTAACATAATTACAAAAATGTAAAAGACGTGAAATTATATATTGAAGTTGTCCACATTGAAAGAGTGATAAGCATTTCACTGATTATTTTAGAAAAAATGAGTAAAAATATTTTTTAATAAATGCAAAAGGCAGTTTTTAATTCTAAATAATACATCCCTCTAGCAGACTGCACCTGCAATACATATTTTTTAAGCAAATCAAGCATGCTTTATTAATGCATTCATAGTTTCACTTACCAAAGGTATAAGTATCCATATGAGAAAGTCTAGATGGCTGCAGAGTTTCATTATCAAGAATAACAACATTAAAACCTCTTCCAGCATCATTTGTTTTACTGTCCATACGACTGAAATACACCAAGACCATAAGTTACAAGAAGCAACACAAGCAGTGAAAAATAAACACAATATAGCCTACTTTTGTCATGTCAATATTTGGTAGAAAAATATAACTTTTTGAAGTGTTTACAAGAGATTATAATAATTAGGTGTGGCCTAAGCAGTAGAGCGTTAGGCTGCTAAACCTTAAGTCTCGAGTTCCAAGTCAGTAGAACGTCCCTGGTTCAAACCAACTCTGATGGGTACCTAACACATGTCATGGAAAGTAAAGGAGGCTGGGCAAAGTGCTGACCACACCTTCCCTTCATATGCCAAAATCAAGAAACATATAAACTCTAATCCATCTGCCCAATAGATAGCTAGTTCTGAAGAGGACTCTTTACTTACAAGAGATTATTCTGTGCTATTATCAATGAATAAACTATTTACAAAAAATAACGACTTGCACCAAAATGTAATTAGGAAAGATAATTTACATATATCCATCAACGCAGATAGTTGGCTTTCGCACATTCCCATGACCTGTGTCTACAAACACAGACACACTGCCTACAGGACAAGGTTCTGTCAGACCACAATTTTCATGGCGTTCACCAAGCTTTATGGCACCGTCTCTCAACACCTCAGGCACAGTGTTTTCCATACTCATTTTTTTGCCCACTGACAGTCAATTAAAGTAAATTTAGTACATAAATAGAATTTAAAAAGATGATTATGACATACAGATTTTGAGACTCTGTATGTAGTAATTAGCAGAGATAGTTAATATTTTGTATTTAAAAGTGAGTAACAACTATATTGAAAAAAATGTCTTTAAATAGTTTTTGTTTTAAGAAAAATTGACCTTATTATTAAAGTTAAATAAGACTGAGTAAATCACTTACATGGGAATGAAAAGCACCCAGCTTTTTCTATAGGCAAAGCAAAACTATCTTCTTTTTTTGATTGCTTTGCCATATACTGAAATAATTTTACAAGATCAATAAGTAAAATTTGACGATGATGTGTCAAAGCAGTTATACAATATACAAAACAATTGTTATACAATGCTTAAATATAAAAACAGCACAAAACCATAATATTAAATTATTTAGCTCAATACCCTTTAAATGTGTTTTGTGTTTATCGTCCTTTTTCTGTGGTTTATAGATATAATTTTAGTTACATAAAATACTCCACCTTGCCCAGTTTATCCATCTATCTGTCTGTCTAATCTAATCGAATTTAATCTAATCTAATCTATCGATCTTTCAATCCATTGAATAGATCAGGGATTGATCAGACCATAAAAAAAGAAAATTTTCTTTGGAAAGAACCAAATATGTTTTATCATTTTTTAAAATTGCAGTTAAAGCAGTCTTATGCAATTACTCTACTAATTAATTGTTAACTATTGATAATATTTTAAATAAAACAAGTTTAATCTAAAATAACAAAGAAAGTCTTGTCTAATTGCACTTTAATGTTTACCTTAAAAACAACTTTAAAACAAATTTTACAATTTAACAAAAATGGAAATTAAATTTTATTTTAACATAATTTAAATTTGAACTGTAATGGTCCAGTTGGACTCTTGTTTTCAATTATGACTTATATCCTTTTACTTTAAAGATGAGCATGGTAAAAATGTAAGTCTTCAACAGTAAAGAGTATAGATCTAGATAAGATATAGACTAATAATTTTATTGTCATTTAAAAGTTTGGTAAATTTAGTTCTCATAGTCACCTTTTGCAAGGATTTTAACATTAGTTTGAGGTTGAGAAATAAAACGGAGGCAAAGAAAAACTGTAGATTGGATAGATGTAAAAACAGGGTGAGTTAAAATACCAGCAGATAAATTTGGTTATGGTTAGATAACATACATGCGAGGTAAATGGTTAAGAAACAGGACTCTGGAGATGTTCGTTGAGATTACATTTTCCCATATTTTTTATGAATATTTAACTGAAAAGAGCGGAAACTTCAGACTAAAATATTTGCCATCTGAAAAATTTGGAAATCCACAGAAATTCAGAATTTAATCTGTATCTAGAATCCAGACCTAGTGTAATTGAAATATTGAAAAGAAATGCACGTATTTGATTGTCTGTTTGAACTAAGATCGCTACTGCAAGCCAAGCGTAATAGTCGATTAAATAGGAATATGTAGGCTGTTACCATGTCATTTAAATTTTTTTCTTTTTTTTTTAAGCTGGAAAACAGCCAGCAATGAAACATTAGCATTATGTTTGTGTTGACTATGCATTAGAAAATAGTTTACGGTTTTATGGAACGCACCTGAAGACCCAAACACCCTTTGAAAAATATTTCAGGTGTTTTAAATATTAATGTAGCATAAGTTCCTTTATTTAATTTGTTTTATACATTTTCATGTCCAATCATTGAATGTAAAATTCATTTGATGCTTTGTTATGTTTAACTAAATCATTATGTGTAAAAAATATATATACATAGACAATTAATAAAAAATTTAAAAATGCATAAAAACATATTATTAACAAGCTTTAATGCACTAAAAGGAGGAAATAAATAATTTTCTGGAAATAAAAATAGCTTAAAAGGCATATATCGCTATAATTTTATGTAATGAATAACACGTTTTTTATGCATTTCTTACAGTACTTTAAAATAAATTTAAAATACATTTACACATATGCACTCAAATACACATGTGTGCATGTGCGTGTGTGTAAATGTATATATTGATGGTCTTGGTTGCAAACTGTCTAACTCAAAAATATTGAATTTTCAGTTTTTTAAATAAATCAAAAGCCAGTGTATGATTCCCGATAATGCTTGAAAATATTATAGAAATCTGGAGAATGATTATAGAGATATAACCCTTTGACCAAAAAAACCTTGGTGCAAAATGAATCATGCGGTTTCTGTCGGTACAACACAGCAATCAAAGTAACTATAGGTAAGGATATTAGATTAATTATGTTAATCTATTCTATCATTTTAAAGAATAATAAACAAAGAGTATTTGTTTAATATAGCCTATTTCTAGTTAGCTTTTGAGAACCAAACTGCTTTGTTTACATTTTATTAGGCTAACCTAATGCTTTGATACTAAATTCTAGTCAAGATCTAGAATATTATTCGAATCAAATTTCCACAAACTTGTGCAATAAAATATAATTATTTTTAATTCATTACTAGCTTTAGAAATTTTAATATGTTAGGTCACAAAATGTTTGGCCTACATGTTAAATGACAAAATTAAACTAAATGGAGCTTAAATGACTATTCCCAAACTGTGGGTCACGAGTCATGAGTATGAAACCTTCCAAACTATGACGCTTTTTGAGACGAGTCATTCGGAACACACCAAAAAAGAAATGGAGTTCTTTTCGTCAGCATGTAGCTAGTTGCAAACGCCAGACTTGATTGAACAGAAAGTTTTTGCCAAGGAAACACAGCATTAGTGTAAGCATCATATGAAGGTGGCATTAAAAATTGCCAAGCAAAAATAAAACCTCTCACACAATAGAAGAAAATCTCATCAAAACCTGCAAGATGAAGATGGTGAAATTAATTCTTGGGAATTTCATTGCAGTAAATATGCAACAAAATATCTCTGTCTAATAATACTTTTCAGCTGCCTATAGCAGACATGTCTGTAAATGTTAAAGAACAAAATTGGAATGAAAAACAAGCTTTCACCATTGTTTGCTTTTCAAGATGATGAATCAACAGACGTGAGTTAGTGTTCACAGTTGCTTTCTTTGTGAAACATTCATTCAGATGATAGCAAAGAAGAGTTGCTATTTTGTGAAGATATGATGGAGAAAATAAATAAGTTTTTTTAAAAACTGGATGATTTAAATGGGAAAACGGCTATAGGTTTATGCAAAGAAAAGTTGTAGCCTAAATCTTGTTTTTGAATTGATAGATGAAATCAAGTTGTTCTTGGAAGGGCAAGGTAAACAAGACCTTTTGATATACTTTAACGACAAAGAGTGGTTGGAGTGAGTAGCATACCTAGCAGATATATTCGAACAGCAAAATAGGCTTAAACCTGAAAATGAACAAATATTATTTCTTTTGATGATAATCTCAGGCATTTTTATCAAAGCTGCAAAATCGGCGACGAAAATTAAATCTTGGAAATAATTGCCATGTTTGAGAAACTCTGCAGTGTGGTAGGTGAATCTGATTGTGAGATAAATAAGAACGAAAGAGGATATTTCTGGGCATCTAGAATCTCTTGAATACGAACTGTGGTGTTATTTCCCTGAGTAGAAAAAAGAGGAATCTTCATTGACACGTAGGCTAACCCATTCTCTGCTTCCCCTGATGTTGTCATCATTCCCGATGAATTACAAGATGAATTCTCAAGCTTGCAGAAAGATTGAGAATGACATGAGGTTGGCAACAAAAACCCAACCGCGAATGTTCAGGTTAATTAATAGCATGCAATTTCACTCATTGTATTAAAACAGTTATCAAGAATAATTAATATTGAAAGTCTACTAGAAAACCACATTTTAGTGCTTATTAATTTCCTCACTAATTTTGACTTTTTAATTCCACTAACGTTCACTTACTTTTTATAAAAGGGGGTCGCAACTCAAAAGTTTGGGAACCACTGGACTATTTGGTTTAATATATAACAAGCATGATTCAATGGTTAACAGATAGAAAATTTGGCTTTTTATTTTGCATGCTACATTGATTAGTATTACATGTGTAGATTTCAGATCAAACTTGAAATTTTTTAATCACATAATCTGAAATTGTAATTACAAGAAGAAGGCTGTTTAAATTTAGCGAGCAATCTCAAGCTGTTCAGCAACAAAATAATGTCATTTTTTTTTTTGTCACAAAAATATTCAGTCTGACTTACCAAAAAAAAAAAAAAAATCAGTTTTATCTTTCAAGATCAGACTCGATAGTCACATCGAATAAACTATCTCTCACCATTTTTACACAACACTTTAATTTTACAAGTTTCTTATTGTAGAAAAGTTAAGGAAACAAAACTTTAAAGCCTTGTTGTGAACATTTTTGAAAAGTGGAACTAGAACAGTCTGGTTCTAAAGAAGCAATGTTCGTGCGTGTGTTACAGTGTGTAATAATCTTTAGTTTAAGTATGACCTTACATATTCAATAGCGCTTCCTTTGGCAAGTCCTCTGTGTCCAATCATTATAAAATTTTCCCGAAAGCCAACTTGTGTTATGAGTGAGCTTCCAAACAATGTTAACCAATGACGGGCTGTTTCTTTTAATCTAGAATATTACATATATGAGAAAATAAAAGAATTAAACAACAAAAAACAAGAAGAATCAAACAAAACATTTTTAATCTATGAGCAAAACTTAAAAACTCATGCACAAATAAACTGACTAGAATGTATAGATTTAAAAATAACTATGCAAACCCGTAAGATGCATCATCAAACGTTGCTATTAACAAAATGTCTTCATCTTTGGCATCTTTCTTTAAAAATCTTAAAAGTGATGAATCTGTTGCAAAATGAAAATGAAAACAATTTTATAAGATTTCTATTAACTATATCTCACGTACAGTAAAACAACCTTGTTTAATACATTTTATTAAAAGATACATATAATATTTAGAGAAAAAAAAACATTTATTGTTGAAGTGAATTTAGTAGTCCTATCTAAAATTAAAAACTTTTTTTAAATGTACAAACAACTAATTTAACAACACTAAAAGGAATTAGTAATCTGATAGAAAAAGTAGTAATCAAGTAGAAAAAGCAGTATTAAGATAAAACAAATATAAAAAAACTTTTTAGCAAAAAGCTTAAAATGCACTTAAATGAAGAAAATAAAACTAATTTGCTTTCTTTAATAAAAGCTTTTGTCACTAAAATATGTAAAAGATCTTATAAGCGACAAAAACATCTATTAAAGAAGGTAAATTAGTTTTATTTTCTTATTTTCAGTGCATTTAAAAGTGTGTTGCTGTAAAGGTTTTTAATATTTATTTTATTTTCTACCAATTAGTCATTCCTGCTTTATGAGGTTGACACGACTAAAAACATTTGCTTTAAAACACCATTGGTAGCTCGCAATATGAAAGACAATTATTGTAGAAAGACAATATTGTAGATGACGATAGCAAATTCTTAATCACTAGCCATTGGTACCTGTTTCACGTGAATTATAGGCCCATATATTTTAAAATGTACTTGTTTGAGAAAAATAATTTATAAAATAGTTATTGGTCAAAACCCAATGTGCATTACTACACGCTGAACGATATTAGTGACAAAGCAAAGAAATAACTAATTAGCTAAAAATCCGACACATTTAACATAATACAGGCACACACTGATTAAGTGACTTAAATGATTCCGTTAAAAAACTCGGCTATTCCACGGTATTCTTCTTGTTTTTAAAGTGATTTATTTTTATTAGGGTTTTATGAATAAGACTAATGGATTTAAATGAAATAGTTCATTTCTTCATCGGTAACCATACCATATTAAATGCACTCGCTGATTAAGAGACTTAAAATTAAGAGACTTAAAATTAAGAGACTTAAAAGATTTCTTTAAAAACCCGGCTGTTTAATGATAGTTATGTTGTTTTTAGTAGATAGTCTAAATCCAGATCTTAGCGTCTACGTCTAGTTTTTCCGTAGATCTAGTCTAGATCTAGAATCTCTAGATCTAGAATCCAAATAGATAAAGTAAATTTTATAAGTTTGGGCCGAGAAAATTGTATTATATCAGGGGTCGGCAACCTGCGGCTCGCGAGCCGCATGCGGCTCTTTTGATGTCAAGTTGCGGCTCTTCAGCTCCATGCTCCAAATATTAATACTTATTTTATTTTATTTCCAAAACTCATAAAAATATTAGTCTGCAACACTCTGTAATAAACGACATAACAATAGTTATAAACAATAAACATTCACCATTCTATTAGAATATTAATAGCTACCCCCTATCTCAGTGTACTTCCTATTACATTGTCCATTCCGAATTGAAATATTCAACTTCACAAAGAAACTAAACCAGCTAAGTGTAAAACTGAAAGGAAAACCCAGCCTATGTCTTGCTTGAAAAGGTTGTTTGTTTTGAAAAAAAATATGTTTGTTGAATACATGATGAGCGGTGAATTACTTCATTACGAAAAATCTGAAAAAAAAATATCGTTATGAAACCGATTCAATCACTTCAGCATTAATATAAACAAAATGAAGGGTGTTTTCACTGAGAGATTTGAACTATTCAAAATAAATGCAAGTACTCTGACTTACATAGTAGATCCTCTCAACACAAATTCAAATGAGATTATCTCATATATTCAAAGCTATTTATTTTAAATTATATATATATTATGATATTTGTTTAGGATTATATATATATATATATATATATATATATATATATATATATATATATATATATATATATATATATATATATATAATCCTAAACAAATATATATATATATAGTATGATATTTGTTTAGGATTATATATATACTAAACAAATATAACATTGACATAAAAATGTTAGTGGCTCTTTAAAAACCTGGTAATGTCGTAAATTGTAACTTTTGGCTCTTTCGTCCCAAAAGGTTGCCGACCCCTGTATTATATACATTTCATAGCGTGCGAAAATCTAAATCAAATTTGAATGAAATAGTTCATTTCTTTTTATATTCTAAAATCGGAAGATGACGCCATGAGTTTTGTGTAAGCATTTAACGAGTGGTCATTGTTTTATGAGTTCTTTTTCACAACTATAAACACTTTTCCTGTTGTATAATTAAAACTGTTTTTCTACATTCGAATATGCCTTTATTTTTTATTTTTCTTCTTTAAATAAAATTGTGGTTATACATTTAAAACATCTACCATATTATTTTCAACAAAATTCCCTATCAAGTTCTCCATATATCGCTGAAGATTCTGATGTGATAACTGGCGAAAATATTTTGCGGACAGAGAGAGAGAGA